>NC_140166.1:173058954-173088954 GCF_963971535.1 Notolepis coatsorum | reverse complement strand
GGGGGGAACCTGATACCTTAACACACTGGAGGTATTGAGGCGGACACCACTTAAGGACCCCCCCTGCTCCGCGACTTAAAAGACAGCGACCTGACACACCTGCTATCTGCAACCTGCAATCTGAGAATCGATCACAGTCCTTTAGCGCTCGACGGCTTGTGTTTGGATGCGGGATTTGGGAGGTAAAAACACAAACGCAAAGAATGTAACCAGACACAATGCAGAACGCGGGGGGAGACAGAGGCTACAATTTTCAGAACAAAGAGATGAACGCGAGCAAAAGCTGGGCTATTGTTACTTTTGGACCTCCAATTAAAATACATAGGCTATACACGCACACGGGTGAAGGAGACTCGGCTGAAGAAGCACTTTGTTGTGCCCGGCTCAGGATAGAACACAAAATCCCTATCCAAGCAAAAGAGAGCAGAGAACAAGCCAAGAAGCCCAGACTTAGTGACTGACAGCTGAACAGTGGGATTTCGTTGGACACACAAGCAAAGCTGCTCTGACCTGTGATCTCACAAGCCCAAGCTGAAATGTCACCGTTAGGAACAGTGTGTAAACCTTCATTTGTTTTATTTAATTTTTTATAATAACTAATAACTATGGCTTGATATATATAAGAATAAGATACATTAGTTTGTATGAGATAGTTCTGATAGTTTGATTGTGTGGATGCAAAATATGAAATTGAAAATTAAAGAATCTGGAGAGTAGTTTATATGTCAGACATATTTACTTTGTAAATGAAAAGAAAACAAGTCTAGTTCTGTCAAATTCATGGAGGAAATCAACTTATTTCTATGTTCAATTAATTACATGTTGAAATCCTAAAAGATGTAACCAAAATGGTGCCAACCACCTCACCCTCACCCGCCCCTTCTGAGGCCCATCTAATCAGAGCCGCTCTCTCTTGTCAGCAGATAAGGATCCATCAATCATTCCCCTATTGCTTTCAAATAAAAAGACTGTTAAGACATGGTCATTTTATCCCTAAAAAAAGAGCATGGTTTGGGGCTTTTTAGTTGTAGAACCTTTTTTCCATGGGTCTAACATGCATGCTTCTACTTAGAAAAGAAAAAAGGGTCCTGCTTCTAAGAGTAACTTCAGATTCCAGGAGTCACCTATTTTTCAGGAACCCCTTATAACTATTATAAATTATTACATTTTGATATAGCTCTGCTCCTTATTTGAACCGAACTCTGATACATTCATCAGTTGAGCCACCTGGGTTTGTCTCCAAATAGCAATTCTCCTTAAAACGAGATGGAGCAACAGTGGAGTTGGTATCACGACGCCTTGAACTACACGCGCCGCTGAACTAATCAAACGCCACATTCCCAATCGTAGTCCTATGGCTGCTCCAGATAGATCAATGGGGGTTAAATGAACGCGCTTTCGCTTATTGATCACTCTCGTCGAATGTGATTTTGTTCAGAGAAAAATTATAAAGAATAGATTTCTTTTTTATTCCTTAAAAGGCCTCTCAGTAAGAAAGAAAGACAGAAAGACAGAAAGAAAGAAAGAAAGAAAGAAAGAAAGAAAGAAAGAAAGAAAGAAAGAAAGAAAGAAAGAAAGAAAGAAAGAAAGAAAGAAAGAAAGAAAGAAAGAAAGAAAGAAAGAAAGAAAGAAAGAAAGAAAGAAAGAAAGAAAGAAAAAAAGAAAGAAAGAAAAATAAAAAAAATAAAAACCATAACACCCAGTTATCAACCATTTTGGATGCCTTGGTTTTTTACCGTAGGGCCTACTGGCACACAGCAAGCACAGATCAAACGGAATCAAACTAAATCACAGCAGGCCAAATAATCCAACCCAAGCCAAATAGCAGCCATTTCATAAATCAGCTCCATTCAGCAGACACCCCAGGTGTTTACATTCCCCTGCTCTCTGAAAACACACACACACACACACACACACACACACACACACACACACACACACACACACACACACACACACACACACACACACACGCACACGCACACGCACACACACACACGCACACATGCACACACACGATTTCACTGAATCGAAACGCAAACAAAGAGGAATCCGCCACAAAAAAACATCCCAACTGCATCTTGGTCCCGTTGGTTAAAGTGACTTAATGCAACTAATTTATTCCTTAACCGTTATTCCTTCTCAGTTTCTTTCCACATTCATTTGAGTAACATATCATCGGCGAATGATAACGAATACACCAATGTGCTAAAATCAAAATGACCAGGGCCACATACAACGACCGAGTAGGAACCACTGAAAAAAAATCAAATTATGAAAACTGATGTAATCACACCACCTGAAACTGAAGTCTCCAAAATGCACCTCTTACTCAAGGCCCACCGGCCTTATTAATATTATTATTATTTAAAATAAAAACCCAAAACATCATGTCATGGAGTTCGTGGGAACCAACCAGAGGGGACGGGCGCACTGCCTGGCACCCCCCACGGAGGGCACCTTTCCGGTGGGCCTTACCTCGCTGTACGTCGGGGCGCTCCCCGTCTCCAGGTACAACATGTTGGCGCTGAGGTTGAGCAGAGCTGCCGCTGTTTGCTCCACTGGCTCCAGGGTTCCACAACTCTGTTCCCTTGACTGTTGACTCTAAAAGAGTGATGTGGACTAACAGATGCTAAAGAGGGAACAGGCAGTAGGCTTCTATAGGATTCAATGGGAATGTCATATATACCGGGAGGAGAAGGGGAGGGGTCTGGGGAGCTACCTGGCCAATACCTGAGTACCACACCCATCTCCTGGAGAAGCACCTCTCTCTCTCTCTCTCTCTCTGTGTCTCCTTACGCCTCTCCTCTGGAGCTCTGTGGGACTCCTCGGGGTGTGTGATAGTTAGTGTATGACTTGAGCGGCGTTTGAACTACTGTATCATCAAACCTAGTCGTGGAGGTATCTTATACTACACCTATACAAATATACATGCATTTACTGCGTGCTTGCGTTTAAAAAAATATTTATTTTATGTTATTTGATTTCCTCTATGATAAATATAAGCAAAACTACAGACTCCCTGCATGTACTTCCTCTTTCATATCTTTCTGATCTATTTCAAGATATAATTTATATACTATATATGTATGGTATTTATTGTTCAAATAAGTGGTCTGCATGTTAAAATAATAACTCTCCATTCTGACAGGGTCTCCCAGTCTCTCCGCTCTGCAGTAAAACAGAAAATACATTCCCATGTATTTTATACATTCTCCGTTCCCACTTCATCCAATCAGGAGAGAGAATTCCACACACATACAAAACACATACAAAAATAAGAAATAAAACTACTTTTAAGCAAATATAATAATCCAGTGCAGTAAGCAAATTTGGCTTGGCAAGATTTCTTAAAATTAAGTAAAAGATATCTAGGGTTCTCTCTCCTGATTGGATAAAGTGAGAACGGGATACCAGAAAACAAATGTTCTGTTTATTGCAGAGCGGAGGTACTGTTACTGACCAAACACTCTATATCAGCGATGACTGTAGGAATGTAGAGCTATTTAACACTTATCTTAACAAAGAAATACCACTTAGCTACTCACCTTTAATTGGGAGTGCGCTGCTAACATTCGCCTTGAAGAAATGTACTGTTGCTTTGTAGCAAAGAGTTTTCATATTCATCTTATTCCTACTGAACAGCGGAAAACATAGATACATTACAAAGTAACAGCAGATCTTGCAGCCGTCAGCAGTTCCATTTATATGACTTTGCTATCTTATTTCACTCGCACCCTGCAAAGATGCCACTTCATAAAATGTTTGGCTATTTTCAAAGATGCATGATATGAACAAAAGGATTTGCCTAAAGTGAAGAAAGATAATATCAATTGAATAAATGATAGATGGAAGTGAAGTTGAATAGGAAAAAGTATAAATCGATGCAGAGTAAAAAATATTTTAAAAGCCAGTGTTAAAAGACTGCATCAAATGAGCTACTGTAACCCTGTACTGTAACTACTGTAACCCTGTACTGTGACTACTGTAACACTGTACTGTAACTACTGTAACCCTGTACTGTAACTACTGTAACCCTGTACTGTAACTACTGTACACCACAAGTGAGAACTGGTTTCATTAGTGGGGCTGGAAGAGCATGGACTCTACCGAGCCGATTAGCATGAGAATTGGCCCCCCTTGCACCCTCAATCACAATCCTAATGTAGAGGCCCCGGGGAACACAGTGTGGCCCCTGTAGACACCTTGTAACTATCAGAGATGACTGGCGTAGGTTTGTTTTGGAAACATGCATCATGCTGTTTCAGATAATGTAGCGGGGCTGGCAACACTCTTTGGTGTAGACTCAGAGGGTAGTTACGTGGTATGGAATTACAATGAGATTGTATTACATTTACATTTAGTCATTTAGCTGACGCTGTTATCAAAAGTTACAAGTTCTGTACAACAAGTCAGCAGGAAGGGTACAACTCTGGAAGCTAAGGGTATTATACATCACTCTTTAGTAAAAGATAGTATGAAGGTTAGTAGTTATTTTTTCTCTTCATTCCTCTACATATGAGCTATAGCTCATTGCCTTGAAACGAGTGCTGATTTAAGATAAGATAAGATATTCCTTTATTGATCCCCTTGGGGAAATTCAGGCATCATAGCAGCAAGGGGGAGGGGGGAGGGGAGGTACAGGTAGTAAAAAAAAAAAAGCAGTGTAAACAATATAACAAATCAATATAATTAACTCTGTGCATATGGGCAAGAAGGTGCGAGATGAGGGTATGTATGCCCATTTCAATGAGATATTGAGCTTTTAGTATCGCTGAAGGACATGCAGACTTTTCTTCCCCCATGACACGACGTGCCAAAGTGTGTCTCACAACAAAAAAGAACACACTCAAATTCCAAATTCCAAGTTATCACTTAATTTCAGATATTTATTGAAGAAGTGTGTTTTTAGTCTGTATCACTACACATTACACAAGCAACGGAAATACATATATAGACTAGTGTTTTTAGTTTTTTTTTGTTTTTAAATGCAACATCAGAGTAGAAAATAAATCGAAATAACGGTGAGACAATAGTGTGCAGATGTAAATACAAGTGGGGCGGTGCCTTCAGGAGCAAGTGGGTGACTCTGTGAGTACAGGAGAGCAGTGGATTCCATCACTGCAAGGCGCGAAGATAAGCTCCGGGCCCCGTGGTCACAGTTACCACTGAGCTCAACTCTAACCTGAAGTCAATGCCCCCCCATCACTGGCCCCACCCTGCTCAGGCCCCGGGGCTGCATTTACACAGGTCAGCATGGTCGCAAAGAAAAAACAGAGAGAAAGAGAGACTTTTAAAAAAGCCCATTCTAACAGCCTGGCCTCACTTAAGACCTAGCCTAACCCTTTCAAGGTGATAATTAGCTTAGCTAAACAAACATCTAATTATGTTAAAACAACGTTGGCAGCAGGGTTGAAAAGAAGTCAGGGGACTCATTGTTATGGCAGAGCAGATGCTATTGACGCCTACGACTTCTGCAGAAAACAAACAATATCCGGTTGATGCATTTCCAAATATACTGATGTCTGTACCGAAGTGTATTTCAAATGCAGTGCACTTGGCCTGAGGATAAACTAAACTAGGCTATTGTATGTTATAATTGTTATGCTACTTCACATAGGCCTACCTGTACAGCCAGTCTACAATGTATTACATTGTAGACTGGCACAGGAAGTCCTTCATTCCAACAGCCATCAGACTTTATAATGCATTACTGTGCCTCACTGCATCAATAAGCACAGGGTGACAGTACTATCTTCCTGGGCCCTCATTTATCAATGGTGCGTACGCACAGATATGTGTGTAAACCGTGCGTACGATCATTTCTAAAGAAAGTGTGGGACTTATCAATTTGAACGTGTGCTTGACATTGTACGTATATCTACGCACAGCTCAGACCATGTGTACCTGGCGCCCAGCGGTAGAATATGAAGACTGCAACACGGAAATAAGCTTTCGTGCATTAGTTTCAACACTGGCATGTTCATATGACCAGTAATTCATTATAGTTAATTGTAAAATAGCGACATTAGTGTAATTATTGTCAAACCCTATAAATAGCATTTGGAATAGGTTTTTCCAAATTAATGCATCTTGAATGCATTCCAAATGAATGCATCCCGGTGGCCGGGAGGAACGCATTAAATTGTAATGTTATTACTGGGGTATCTGTAATTAAAATATCACTTAAATATCAATTCATTAAATAAAACTGATACTTTTTGCAAGGGTTTACTGACTGTCTGTCATACAAATAATCAACCATCTACATACTGTAACTTTTCAGTGCACGTTTTTATTTACATTGTGACAACACAGTCTATTTGTGCGCTCCCACACAGACGTGATGGAATTCAAGTTCGAGTTTTTATTGATCACATATGCAGGCTACACATGGCGTAGGCTACATGGCAGTGAGATCCATTGTTCTTGTATGCTCTCGTATTATTGTTATAGTATAGGCTATTGTCAAGAAAGGAAGTACATTATTTTCAATCGTGGCTTTAATTCGTAGCCGAGAAGCAGTTTCCTAGCAGCTTCTAACCCCGATCTGTCTCAGCCACATGCATAACTGTCTGAGACCGGCTATGGAAACAAATCATAAATAGACTACTGTAAATAAAATAGCCTATAACATTATAAAGGATATAGGCTATAGCAGGGGTTCCCAACCTTTCTTCCCCAGAGCCCCACGATTCCTTGGAGACATAGGAATATGATATGATATAGGTATACTGGTCCGTCAGCGAGGAGATAGCCCACAGCGGATAGCCATTTGAGAATAGGCTATTATTATGGCCAAACGAGGGCCTATAGCCTATACATATTATTTAATGTTTTCATAAGCGTAAAGATACAAGGACAACAGTTAGATTAACGATCAAGTTAGTTTACTGTATGCAGGCTTCGCAGGGCTCTGTGTCTGTGCCATAATGTCTGTTGCATAATGTAGGCTATGCTATTATATATCATTTATATAGGCTACCTAATACCGACATCAAAATAGATTGTATGCCTCTACAAATCATATTATACCAGGTAGCCAATCGAACTTTAAAAGAACGAAACAAAGAAAAGGCATTCATATTCCAGCATTGTTATTAAGACACCATACTAACAAATACTTTATTAGTATTTTGCGCTGCCCCGGCAGCAATGGTCTTTAGGGAGTCGTTGATATCCAACATCACTGTGTACAAGTCCGTCAGCCTGTCGCGTATTTCTCCCGTAACACGCGTTGTGTCTTCTTGGTTCGACAGTGCGTTAAATTAGTTGGTTTTAGACCTCCGTGAACAATCTCGCTCGTGAAGTTTTCAGAGTTCGCTCGGCTTAGTCCATTATTTCACATCCCATTGGGGGTGTTTCCAGGGAACAAAATAAGTACCAGCCAACCGCCAATGGCTGGTAAAAAATCTGCCTGGCTGGTAGTTTTTTAAATCTACCAGCCAAATGGCTGGTAAGTCAAAAAGTTAAGTTTGTTCCCTGAGAGCAGAGCTACACAGCAGTGCGCCTATTTTGCGAGCCGAAATAAGTCTGTGGTTTTTTCTTCTTCTCACAACGGGTCAAATGCATCTAACATGCATTGCATCGTCGCCATTCCTTTATGCCCACATCGCCCGAAATGAACGCTATGTTAGCGTAAGCTAACAAGCTAATCCTGATCAGCGGCAGAGCCATAGAGAACAGCAGACAGTGTGGACTGGGGAAAGGGAAATGGGGGGGGGGGGGGGGGCACTCTCCCTTTCTCTGTGTGTGTGCGTGCGTTTGGAAAGACGATGAAGTCACTAGTCAGGACTCAGGAGAGGAGTATATTGTAGTAAACTGAGGATTACTGAGGATGCACAGATAATGTTGATATTCAAATATAAAAAGGTTTCGAGAGGAGTGGAAGTTTGAAGACAGACTAGACTACAATATGATGCGGGGTGGTGAGTTGAAACAGTGTGTGTGTCCCCGACCCCACTTCTATGTTTCAATAAATTATTTGCATTTAAAACTATTAACGCTGACTCATTCCTTCAGTCCACTCAAAATTATGCTAATATTCCTTATGTTGTTTATGATATTAATTGAAAAGAGCATATGAGAGTATTATATAGTAATAATAACACATGGCGATATACTAAAAAGCTATTTAAAATTTTTGGCTGGTAAAAAATCTGCCTGGCTGGTAGTTTTTAAAATCTACTAGCCAAATGGCTGGTAAGTCAAAAAGTTAATTTTGTTCCCTGGGTGTTTCATTACCATATATGGATAATCATGCACGAGCATAGACGGTAAGAAAAAATGGTATTTATCAACACGGAGTGTGCGTACGACCTGCGTACGCACGGTTGATAAATCCCGATTTTTCTGTGTGTAGAGACATTCTAAATTCCGTGCTTAGGAACAAAAATAGAACAATTTCTACGCATTATTGATAAATGAGGGCCGGGACTTTTACTTTTAGACCGACATAGTACAATTCTACACTTACTGTATATTCTGGATATTTTTACTGTATATTTTATATTAGAATGTAACATAGGAAATGTATATCCCGGACCATATTTTATTCTTAGGCTTATATTTATTTTTATTCGTGACTTTTTGTTTTTGTCTACCTAAATGTTTACTGTTTACAGTGAGCGATTTGTAGTGCCAAATAAAGTATTTCTATTCTAGTTACCGGGTATATTCTATTACACAGTGTTAATGTCACAATTATCCAAATAGATTTAGCCAAAGATTAGTGGCACCTAAGGTGATATTGGTAACACATTAGGCCCTAAACCTGATCCAATAGTGATAAAGTTCAAAGACAGTGAGCTTGTAAATCAACACCTATCATACACTTTACAGCACAACGTCATCACAGGCAGTAGAGAGCTATAGCACCGTAGCATTTACAGTACAAGGTGGGAAAAGGTTTCCACGTTGAGTTTTCAGTCACAAGCATTGAAACATATTGGTAGGCTACGAGCAGCAAGCTATAGCTCATTACCTTGAATCGAGTGCTGAGGTATTGCTTTTAAGAGTATCGCTGAAGGACATTCTGACCCCCCCCCCCCCCCACCATGACATGACGTGCCAAAGTGTCTTACAACAAGAAATGACAGACTAATATTCCAAATACCAAGGTATCACTTTAAAGGCCCAATCAGCGATCAAAACATACACAGAAGGGGAGCCCCGTTGCTAAAAGTAATACATAAAATAATAATGGGGGCGTGTTTTCAATGTCTAGTCGGCTGACTGAGCTCTTAACCACTAGTCTGTAAGGTCCCCCCTGCTGTTTTATCATAAATCGATAAATACAGACCGTATTCATTAATGTTGTGTTTCTTTTTCAAATGTAGCCAAGAGTAAAGACCCTAACCCTATCAAAACAGCAGTCAAAGTGTATATTTTCAGCACTACGTTTGTTTACAGATGTTTTTAAATCTTTCCGAAAATAAGAATTTCTCGGAATAATGTGAATTATATCTCTCTTTTATCGCTTTTTCCCTATCCATAGATGTATGACTTGGCCATAATAAGGTCATTTATAGTTCATAATTCTATTTTGAATGTATAATTCAAATGGATTATAATTATTACTGTATCTACAAATCCTTCTGCTTAATCATCTTCCCTTTATGCATTTGCTTAGATGTTTTGTACACTTAATCTCAAGAAGGTGGTGAATGAGCTCAGTGAGCGAGATTGGAGGCGGCACAATTTTAACATGGCGTTATTTACCGGCAAAGATGCAAAAAAAATCATAATTTATATTCTCCTTTGTTTCATCACGATTTACTCAAGCCTAGTAACAGAGACAATATGTCTGACACTGGGAATACATTCCCAGAGGTCCATAGATGTTCCTATATACCAAGCACATGCAAATTGACCTTGTAGAAGTGGAGCAATCTTTCATTTACTTGGGCATGTACCTTTAGGCGAAATTTCTGTAAATAGGGCTACATCTTACTGTAACAGGTTTAATACAAGGACTAACACTAGACAATAAATACCATAATTTTGATTTCTTTTTGTGGTTATATAGGTTTGTTTATATTGGCAATGTTTGTAAACACTGGAGAGAAATGCATCTATATTCTGATGTGCAATTAGGTTAAGAAAGTTAAGAAAGTTCCAAATCGCAAAAGAATATTCCATTTACAGGTCAAATATACGTGAATAACCCCACATTAATATGGCTTTAAGGCTCTAAATCGTGATTAGACATGGTTAAAAGAATCCACTGAACATACAGCCAAGCAATCATAAATTGTGATTCAGTTCCAATGCTGAATAATACCCAAAGGTAAAGAGGCAGCGTACACACAGATCTTCAGGACAAAGTTGACTGATCTCAATTGCACTAGTTTATTTTGGCCATACGTCAAATAAACATGCTAACGTCTCTGCCTAATGGCCTTTCGTCAGAGCAAACTATAGCTCCTCACTTAATCCCGTCCCTGCGTACTTTAAATATGGTTTGGGTTTAAAGGAGAGAGCGGGGACTATAAGGTACTTACTACTATAGTGTGGTCAGGCAGCAGCTCAAACACCTTCCCAGACCAAAGAGGCTTTGCTCAATTTCTCCCTTTCAAGGGTCTGT
Organism: Notolepis coatsorum; assembly: GCF_963971535.1. Classification (NCBI taxonomy): domain Eukaryota; kingdom Metazoa; phylum Chordata; class Actinopteri; order Aulopiformes; family Paralepididae; genus Notolepis; species Notolepis coatsorum. The sequence continues at coordinate 173,078,369 of NC_140166.1, read as the reverse complement.
TTCTTAAGTCAGATAGATTAGTTCAGTATCATGTTTCAGGCTGCGATGGCACTGGCACCGACACCTGCCCCTGGACAGTGTAAGCTCCCCATCCATACTGACAACAACACACAAGCCACAGTCCCCCAGAGAGGCTTTGGACACGTCTCTGACTGACTGGCACTTCCTAACACCTCTACCCAAGTCGAGCTGCTGCCACCAAATATTGACATAGTGTTGTTGAGTAGGAGGTTGTCGGTCGTGCTGAGCTACACTAAATCATTATGCCTGGGGGGAATGGTGTTACACTTCAGTTTTATACTGGTCAATCAGTATAACTCACTTACTTTGTTGTGAACAAGAAGTCATGGATAGTTTTAGGGTAGTTGCTAGGGCGGGGATATGGGATATAATATCACAGCCCTTCCTAAAGGCTATATTAAAAGGTCACATACTAGTATAATCAAATTATCTTCTTAAAACTGGAAAAAAAATGGAAAAAACTTCAATGACTGTGCGGCTTTGCGAGTCATCATCTAGGGACTGATTCGTGGATTTTCAAACAGAAGTATAACATGAGCATAATTAAGGGTTGTCATGGTTTTAAATCCCCTTCTTGGTATGTTGCCACAATAAAGGCATTTCAACATTTGATAAAGGGTGCCTTGGTTTTCTCTTTGTTGACATTTTGAGGAATGTTTTTCATTCATCAAGTGTAATTCATCTGGAAATATTATGTTGCTAAGAGATACTGCCACACTTTTGCAATTTATAAAAGAAAAGTCTAAAAACATAATGCTAACAATAACAACAAAAAACGTTAAAAACAGAAAACAAAAAACACCTTTAAAGTCAACACCTGCATTGTGAAAGTAAAGTTTGGTTTTTACAGCCTAATTGACACAGAGATTTCTACATCCTGACTCGGAGCGCTTTCCTTCCGTGACCCCCACGCCATTTCAGAACAGCTCCAGGGGGAGCAATCACATCACCTCTGCTGCCTACACACACTCAAACCTTTATGGGAGAAGATCAATCAGTAAAAAAAAGTTTTACTGTAGCTGCTCAAGTCTTACCAAAACAAAAGAGATGAGATTATTAGAATTCCTTGACTTTCTTTCTTTGAAAGGGTGCGACCGGTGGATACAGTACATTTCACACTGAATCAGACATAGTATGAGAGAGTGATGTCATTGTAGGGTTAGGCCATGTTTAACACTTTCAATGCCCAAAACGACATAACACGTTTTATCAGCCCAATGCCTGAATGCCCACGACGACAATTAGCGTTTTATTTTTTTATTAGCGATCTGAATTCATATTTCATCAACCGAGTCTCCCGTTGGTATGCAGCCCCTGTAGGAGCTCAGATGTGAAAAAACCGCCCCCTATCGTCCCCCAGATGGTAATGCACCCTTTTGGAATGGACTCAATGAAAATGGATGAGAAAAGAAAAATCCGGAATCCACATTTTACTTCTCAGGCATGTAACCCAAGCCGATCGGATTCATTGTGGAGCTTCAGAACAGCGTGGAATACATATGTACGGTATGTAGCGTTGGATAAATAAAAGCGATAGATTTTTGGAATGGCGATCAGGAATTGGAATGATCTTTTTGGAGAACATCTGATCTGAGGTAAGGAATCTATTTTACTTGGGATAATCAGAGTTGTATTCGCTGAGATCTCAGCGTTCGCCCTATGTGTGATGTGTCTGTTTGTGCGCGATCGCTTTGAGGAAATCAGATAATAGATTTTTCAGATCGCCTATATAGCGTGCATAAGTACACATATACTATCGATAATCTAGCGTTTATTTGAAAACGATTCATAAATAGGCCGAAAAATTACAACGTTTTTGTGTATTCTAGAATATTCCGGTAAAGGGCGATTATCATGGAATATTTATATTTTCCTTGAAAACGAGGGCTTTTCAAAATGCTATAAAACGAAAATGAACCGATAAAAAAACAATCCGCTTCGACAATGTTGACTGGAAAACAAGTCATTGATAAGCGACGGGCAGATTAGACACAGCCATAATTAAAAACATAGATTAGGCGTTATTAACGCTAACATTGAAGTGGATGGTGGGCATTCAAGCGGTAAATCAAGATTAAGCTTGGGCTCTGAAAGTGTTAAGAAGAAGTGAGGAAGAAGAAGAAGAAGAAGTAGAAGAAGGAGAAGAAAAAGGAGGAGAAGAAGAAGGAGGAGAAGAAGAAGGAGAAGAAGGGGGAAAAGAATGAGGGGAAGAAGAAGGAGGGGGAAAGGAGAAGAAGAAGAAGGAGAAAAAGGAGAAGAAGAAGAAGAAGAAGAAGAAGAAGAAGAAGAAGAAGAAGAAGAAGAAGAAGAAGAAGAAGAAGAAGAAGAAGAAGAAGAAGAAGAAGAAGAAGAAGAAGAAGAAGAAGGGAAAAAGAAGACAAATGAGAAGAAGGATGAGAAGAAGGAGAAGAAAGGGAAGAAGGATGGGAAGAAGGAGAAGAAAAAAGAGGAGAAGAAGAAGAAGGAGGAGAAGAAGAAGAAGAAGAAAAAGAAAAATGAGGAGAAAAAAAAGGAGGGGAGGAAGAAGAAAAAGGAGAAGAAGAAAAAGGAGTAGAAGAAAGAGGGGAATAAGAAGAAAAAAGGAGAAGGAGGAGGGGAAGAAGAAGAAAAAGGAGAAGACAGGGACGAAGGAGAAGAAAAAGGAGAAGAAGGAGAAGGAGGAGAAGAAAATGAGGAGAAAAAGAAGAAGAAGAAAAGGGAGGAGAAGAAAGAGGGGAAGAAGAAGAAAAAAGAGTAGAAGGAGGAGGGGAAGAAGAAGAAAAAGGAGAAGGAGGGGACGAAGGAGAAGAAAAAGGAGAAGAAGAAAAAGGAGGAGAAAAAGAAGGAGAAGAAGAAGGAGCAGAAAAGGGAGAAGAAGAAGGAAAGAAGAAGAAAAAAGAAGAAGAAAAAAGAAGGAGGAGAAGAAGAAAAAAAAGGAGAAAAAGAAGGAGAAGAAGAAGAAGGAGGAGAAGAAGGAGGAGAAGAAAAAGAAGAAGGAGAAGAAGAAGCACCAGCAGCAGTAAGATATTATAAACAGGGCCTTTCCCTCTAATATCCCCTCTATGCTCAATACAAGCAAAGCCTACATGCAGAATCTCACTTGGCCCCAGTGGTTGTGCAACTGGACTGTGGAAAAGGCATGTTTCTCTGAACTGCACCTTGACAACGAATGCTGGAGGACAACTGGTCGGGCATATACTACAAACATAATTCACTTGTGCACTTGTTATATTTGTAAGTTATTCTGGTGTGAATGTGTGATGGAGGTCTAAACTTAGTAATTTTTTCCTTTGCCTTCAGGTTGCTTTTTCCAATATGGTCTGGCAGTGTAAGTTATGTGCCGCGTCTTTCACTTCTAGAATACAGTTATTTAATTAAACTAACAAATGGACTATTTGCATTATTGTCTTTCTCCTGGTAATGACTTATGGGCTAATTAATAATTAAGTTATTAAAGGGGAGATGAAGCGTTAAACAATATGAGCCTAGTTTGTTTGTTGTGTACCTTGGGTAAGACATGGTCCTATAATCAAATGTGAAATCCTGCTTATTTGTCTGAAAACTCAAATGTAATTTCCCCGTTTTTGCCATGGGCGCCGCCATTTTAGATTTAGCTGGATAGTGATGTCACGGTGATGGTTTGGGTTGGGTCCCGGTTTACAGTGCTGGTTAGATAGCTACGTAAATATGGAGTGTCGTGAAAGTCAGTCAGTAAATTGTCAACCAAATGTAACGTTACCTACAGAAAAAATATATATTATATAACTATACTTGTAGTTGTATTATCTGGGAGACATCACCCCCCCCCCCCAATAATATTATGTTATTTATGTACGTTATCATTATGTAAACAAATGCATATGGATTGTTTGCTGCAACGTTTCTGAATGAATTGAAGCATTAATAAATAAGCAGATAATTAAATTAGATGTCCATAACATTTGCGTTTTTAATTAGCATAGCCTAAATAAATATGAATTCAAGAAGTTAAATACTGAATTAACGACACATTTATTAACAGGCTGAAAGTTAAAACGAATAAAAAAACAATTAGCCTATTTAATAGGCTAAACAATGTGCGTAAAATATAGGCTATACGGTGGCTATAGCCTTCTAAAACAGGCTAAACTTCGTTTTGGCTTCTTGAGTTCACATTTATTTGGTTTGCAGTGGTGCATCTGCGGGCCAATGTTCTGAGACATATTACATTTGATTTGTTAGGCTATTTGAATACACCAGCCCTAAATGGTGGATTCAAATAAAATAAAGGCTAAACAGTGCGTAAAAGTGCGATGTCTTTTATGCTGCGCTGCCTGTGACAGCACTCCATCGTGACAGCCAGCTGAAGCACGTGGGAGCAAAATCGAGAGACATAAAGCGATTGCCAAAAGGTGGCCCACGCTCTCATCTATGGCCGTGAATATTTTCACGCAAATCGGAATCACGGCGCGCCGTGGCACACTTTACCGTTTCGCCGAGTTTTTTACACGCTGTCGGCTTTCCTTTTCTAAGCATTTTCGGGGCTAGAAGCGATTGAGTAAAAGTTGCGGGACGCCCAGATGTACCCACGGTAGAAAGCTCGCGTGTATCCCATAATAGGCTCATTTAATACTTCTTTTCCCGATTTTTCTCCCATCCCACCCTTCCTGGTTGTTGCGTACTTTCCCCTACTGTTGGTCCGAGAGACCGGAGACTGTCACATTCTTTCCTCCGACGCATGTGCAGCCTGCCGGCAGGCCAGCCTGGCCGCGCAGGTTCTCACCGGGGAGAGTGTAGCGTGTGGGAGGCCGCACTATCTCTCCCTAGTTCCTACCCTTGCTGAGCAGGCGCCCAGACCGAACTGTAGGGGTCGCTGTCCACAACGCCCAGGACCCACCCTTCAGCTTCTCCCACCCTCTAATACTGCCAATTGTATTAGTGAGAGCGGCCAGCCAAGCTGATAGCAACGCCGGGAGCTGGATTCGAACAGGCGAATCCAGCATCTCCGGTGTTGGTGACAAACGCAATCTCCGCTACGCCACCTGACCCCCCCTTAATACAGCGTTTTTAAAATCACGTTCACCTGTTACTTGCCCTTCTTCTCTACGGGAGGTTTCTGTCCTCCCTGAGCTCGCCTTAGGACACCTGCGTTACCGTTTGACAGGTATTTTCTCTATATATATTGTTTTATTTGTAAGATATATATTTACTGTTGACCTGATAGTGTTTTATTGTTCACCCGTATATGCTCCTTGTATCGCTGCTGCTTACAGCGCGCATTGGAACGGAGACAAAGTTATACCGTTAGTTTTGTATACAGCCGAGCCACTCAACACATATTAAACGGAGAAAAAGATAACCGTTAGTTGGAGAATAAAAGTGAGGAGAGAGAGGTGTTTTGCTACAGCGCTGTGGTGGTAACGTTAGTGCCGTTATTAGTTGGAAACGGTGTTGTGGTGTTGCCAAGGGAGAGGAGGAATACCATATTCCCGCATCGATCTGCCGACGGCGACGGGCAGAGGATAACGGAGACAGAATAGACCTTTAGACTGAGTTCGGTTGAGGCTGAACTCATATAGCAACCAACAGACTTTAGGTGATAGCCTAATCCAGTGGTTCTCAACTGGTCTAGCCTCGGGACCCAACATGTTCCTTCGTCATTAAGTCGCGACTAGGGTTGGGCACCGAAAACCGGTTCTAATAGGAACCGGTTCCTAACTTCCGGTTCTGGAACATATTTGCATTTCGATTCTTAATTTCGATTCTTAAAAAAAAAAGAAAAAAAAAGTTTTACTTTGTTAATTAATACCCTAGTTACAGTACAGCAACCAAATTAAACTGTATCAAGTCAACTGGAAATGTGAATAGTATGAAAAAATTCAAAAAAATTCAAAAAAAATTTAAAATCTCCTGCGAAATAAGCTGTGACCTGTTTTGACCTGCACCTCAAAGAATCGGAATCGAGAATCGTTTAGAACAGGAATCGATATGGAGAATCGGAATCGGAACCGGAATCGTTCAAATCCAAACGATGCCCAACCCTAGTCGCGACCCAAATTTTTTAACCACTATGATTTATTTCAAAAAGAAAATGTTTGCAGTAATACACAATCTTTAAATCGTTAAAAACATGAAATAAACACAAAAAGTGCAACAAAAGGGCAACTAGGGCTAAAAACCCAATGAAATAAAATAATAATAAATAATATGCTTCTTAGCAGATTTCTTTGCTTAAAACATACCGGTACCTACGTTTGGGGAAACTAATGGGATAACTGGGGTTGCAACAAAAGTGCAACTAGGGCTAAAAACCCAATGAAATAAAATAATAATAAATAATCATGCTTCTTAGCAGACTTCTTATAGCTTAACATAACAGACCTACAGTAAGTTTGGGGGAACTAATGGGATAACTTGGGTTGCAACAAAAGTGCAACTAGGGCTAAAAACACAATGAAATAAAAATAATAATAATAATAATAATAATAATAATAATAATAATAATAATAATAATAATAATAATAATAATAATAATAATAATAATAATAATAATAATAATAATAATAATAATAAATAATAAATAATATATCCTTCTTAGCAGACTTCTTAGCTTAACATCCCAGGGAACTAATGGGATAACTGGGGATGTTGTTTGCTCCTGACAAGAGTCTCAAAGTCTGGGGTGATGGTAGACAAAGCAACTCTGAGGTCATGCTCAATGTCCAATCTGTTGCTCTGCTTTGTCTTCAGCTGGACCAGAGCTGAGAAGCCACGTTCACAAAGATAGGTAGTGCAAAAAAAAAGTATATTAAAAAAAAATTATAATAATAATAATAATTTACTTTTTTTTACTTTTTTTTTCACACACATCCGCGACCCACTCAATACGGCCCTGCGACCCAATTTTGGGTCGCGACCCACCAGTTGAGAAACACTGGCCTAATCTATACCTTTCTGTTGAACTAATTCTAATTATTAATCTGGACCTTCAGAACATGCAGTATTATTAATTTGCTCAAATGTCATGGCCCTCACACAGTGCCAACTGCAGGTCTTGCCATCTCAGGTGCCAACTGCAGGTCTCGCCATCTCAAAGATGACAGAGCATGCATATGCAAGCATCCCCCTGTTGGGGTTGCTCAATGCTGTAAAATATTACATAAATGTGTTTTTATGAATAACGATATTTGAGGAGCCTAATAATATTGCTACAGCGTGCTGCAGGTAGTAGTAGTAGTAGCTAGGTACGTGGGAGGCTGCGGGCGAAACCATCTCCGTGACGTCAGCAACAAAATGGCGGCGCACATGTTGATTTATGCTACATAAATGGACATAACAGGGGCGGCTAGGTGGCGCAGTGGGCAAGGCGCTCGCCACCAGAGGCGTTGCTACCAGCTTGGCTGGTCATTCATACTAATACAATTGGCAGCAGTGGTGCAGTCGTAATATGGGAACTGGTTACACGCCATGTGCACGCGCGCTCCCGCGCACGCGCATACATGTTCCCTCAGTTGCGCACAGAACAGATGATTATTATGCATAACAATGGAGATCAAGCAGCCCCCCACCTTCTCGTAGGTTCCTATTATTATGCAAAGTCTAGGTGAGAAGTGCCGGCCGCCGGCCGGGTAGCTTTCTACAACGGCCGGGTACTTATCATTGCGCGCACTTCTGCCCTGAGTGACTACTAATAACATGCCGTGTAACCGCGTGTGTGCACAACTGCACCCAGTGGCGGCTCTGCCACTAGGGGCGCAAGGGCGCCGACCCACCTGCTGCCAGCTGCTGTTAAATCAGAGAAGAAGAAAATAAAACTTTTTAGTTTTTTGTTTTATAGCCCTATAAATAATATAAACATGTTTAAAATGAATAATATTTACTCATTTTAAGTATGTTTGTATTTCCAATGCACAATATAATGTTATTATCTCAAATAAAAAAACACTCGTTTTCCTGAGCAGGAAGTGACGTTTTTTTTTATTTTTTTAATTTTTTCGTATTTCTCGCCCGGGCTAGACGCGATAGCGCTCTGAGTGCGCGTCACAGTTTGATCGCTGTATCCGTCACAGCCAATCAGTGCATAACGCGTTGTGCGTTGAAATATGACTATTATGTTGGAATCCGGGCGCGATTTGAAGCGGTCTAGCCAGTAGCGTCAAGAATTTCTGTAGCCGCATTTCGCGGAGACGCTCTCTGATTGGCCGACGCCAGTATTTTTTTCCGTAGCAGAATTTCACAGAGACGATCTCTGATTGGCCGAATCCAATTTCTAATGTTCCAAATTTCTAGCTTATTCCTAGGTTGGTCCGTGAGAGATAGTTGTGTTGTTGTGATGTTGTTGTGAGATGCAGGCAGCAGAGCGTGCCGTGACTGCAAGTTCTTTAGACTGTTAAGCTTAGGCACTCTTTCAAAGTTGGTTAAGGTTAGAGTTTGTCTTAGAGCATGGCGATAGAACGCCAGGTAGTTTGCAGGCTGTTCGAGGCGGAAATGGACAAAGACACAGCTCTTCACTCACACAGCTTGTTGGCTAACAACAAGTTATATGGATGCGGAGGGACAACAATGGATGGACATCAACACAGGCTGGATGGACAATGCCATGGAGTGGATATACTTTATCAACAAGCCAACAACAAGGTAGATTAGCGATCTTAACTCTAGTTTAATACATGATACGTTGTCTACTGATGCCGCATAACGTTGTAACGTTACAGCTTTCAGCTAACGTTAGCTACTGCTAGCTGTTAGCTCCGTTATCTTAGCTGGCCACTTTTATAATTACTTCATGGAAACGGAGTAACGTTAACGTTTAAACGTTATGTCGAGGTCATACAATACTACAGTCGACATAAGGTTAACGTTACCCCGTTTCCATGAAGTGTTTAAATAGCAGCAATCTTGTTGAAAATGTAACTTTACTAAAATGCTCTCTCTCTCTCTCTCTCTCTCTCTCTCTCTCTCTCTCTAATTTCGCCGCATGTGGGGCATAACCACTCAGACAATGAATGGTAACTTGTTTAAAATAACGAGCTTTACAAATGTGTTTATTATTGAATGGATCTGACATCATCTGAGAGAGAGAGAGAGCGAGAGAGCGAGAGAGAGAGAGAGAGAGAGAGAGAGAGAGAGAGAGAGAGAGAGAGAGAGAGAGAGCTGTGCGTGTTTGTGTTGGGCTATTGGAAACGTGGTTGCATTTGACTGACTGATCATATATTGATCGATGGCAATGGTGATAATATTCGCCAATGCGTGCCTTGTACATGTTTGCAAAATGTTTGGTATAGCGCCCCTAGTGGCGAAGCACCCACCGGCCGCCACTGACTGCACCCCTGATTGGCAGTATTAGGGGGTGGGAAGCTGGTGGGTGGGGATCGGATGTTGTGAACAGCAACACCTACAGGTCGGTTGGTGTGCCTGCGCAGTAGAATCAGGAAGCAACGAGGGCGGCGTGTCCCTCCCACGCAGACCCTCGCCGCTGAGAGATCGCGCTGTGCAGGTGAAAAGATGCGACGGCTGCCTCCTCGAGTACCGGAGGGGACACGTGATACAAGGCTTCGTCCACATTGCAGCCGGCTTGTGGGAGGCATGGCCTAACAGCATTCGAGACAGGGGAGGGTAGAATTGGACAATACGAAATTCGGGACGGGAGAAAAATAGACAAATGGGGAGAAAAAGTAGATAAAAAAAAAAAATGACATAAGAAATCATTTTTTCTTAGAAACGGCTTATTTTTATAACGTGGTTTTTTAATCTAAATACTAATTTGATGCTATGGCTATGTTTATATCGCTATGCCTCATCTCCCCTTTAAGGATTTCCTACAGGATAAGACGTGATGTGCTTTTCCTTAGCACAAGCAGGCTGTTGCTGAACATGGAAACATGGACATTTACCGTAGAAAAGTTTACCATATTCACACGGCAGCCATTTTGCTCTTATGTCACGCTCAGGTTGGGTTCCTTTTCCACCCTGTTCCCACCCAAGGTGAGAGGTAAGAGCAAAATGGCTGGCGTGTGAATAACATTCACAAAAAATACACATAACCTCCCCCCCACCCCCACATCATTCTAAGATGATATCTAATCTAATATACTATGTGAATAGCAGCAAAAGAGACAGCTTAGCCACTCGAGCGACAAACTATATAGCGGCAGCCGACACGCTCAAGACACGAGAGGTGTGGTGGAGGACAAAAAGAAAAGAGAAGGACGAATCCCAAACACAAACATGCAATTAGATCCTCAGCAGAGCGGCTCTGTCGACTGAGCTGCCGTGAAGCCGTTTAAACTTCACCCCCAGCCCCCCGAAAAGAGCCCCCCCCCCCCTCTCTCTCTCTCTCTCTCTCTCTCTCCCTCTCTCTCTCTCTCCCCCTCTCTCTCTCCCTCATTACTCATCGCTGTGTCTTCTACGCCCAGCTGATCACAGCTTTTTATCTGTGTGTAAAATCAGCTGTTTGGGGGATATAGCGTTTCTCCCTCTGCCACTGTTCCTGCCACATTCCTTCATGTTATTCTACCCTGTGACTGCCTTCTCTCCTCCTCCTCCTCCTCATGCTCCTCCCCTCCCCCCCCTCCTGCTGCCATCCACCTCCACCCCCACCTCCACCTCCTCCTCCTCGATGTAGTGAGGAGACACGTACTGATAGATGAGCGCTAGTGGGACCTCTGCGAGAGACGCAGGCAGGTGCTGCCACTGCTGGGTTAAAACTGTTGCCCTGAAGCTACGTATGTAGAAAAAAAGAAAGAAAAAAGGATTTTCTGATTAAACATAAAGCCCACACAATACAAATAAGTCCCAGAGGGCACTAAACATCATGAGCTACATTCTACTGACTCATGAAAGAGAGGCACACCTCAGCTGGGGGGGGGGGGGGGGGGGGGGGGGAGAGGGGGGAGGTTTTGCCCACCCTGGCCTTTCATCAAAACAGACTGTGGGTAATAACGATCAGGGCTTGGTGATTGGCAGGCTGCCACGGCCAGCCAGCTCTCTTTAGCCCCCCACACACACACACACACAGATGCTGCTGCCTGAGTGGCTGGCGTGCCAATGGCAGCGCCACGCCTCTATCCCTGGTACAGAGGAAGGTGGGTGGTGGGGCCGGCGGGAGGGTGGAGGTAGGACATTAATCACCGGTTCAAGAGAGCAGAGGCACCCCTAGGGGGATGTGCAGGGGAGCATTACTCAGCTCAACCTGAGTTCTTTTTATTTATCTTATTTTCTCTTTTTATGGCAGGACAGCAGCATTCCTCCCCTGGGAGGGGAGAGTCGTATCCACCTCAGTCGCTAACGCCAACACTCTGGGATGGGATCCTCGGCTGCAGGTAGTTCTCCTACAGTGAGCGTTAAATACTTTTCACAGGGCCACAAGACATTTGGCTGTGATGTACTTGATTGTACTTGACTATGAAATAGCGTTTGCATTCGGTCCGGCCGCGGTCTACAATCCATACCCGTATTGGCCTATTACCAACAATCCAGTTTATATAAACACATATAGGCCTGGGGCCGAAGAGGAAAAACATTCCACTCTCTTCGAGAAAGAAAAAACAAATATAGCTTGTGCTGCACTACTTACATCACAGTCGCTAACTTGTCTAAATGTATATTGGACCATCTTTAGACCGCTACATGAGAGCTAGTCTCAGTGGGGCCACCCAGGTCAAGCGAGGCTTAAGCTAAATGAGATAATATCTTCACCTCACAGCCACATCTCAGAGATGACAGATAAACCAGTCTGGCCTGACTCAAATGGTTACCGGCTGTTGTGCTTGTTTGTGTCACATCTGTGCAGTCTTTGTAGTTACAGGGAAATTCCATTGCTGGCATCAAACATTTCCAGATTCATCCACTCGCTGCTGCACTACTTATGGAATTCACAGCTGAAAGTACCGACCAGTCAGAATGAAACAAACTGATTTAGCTTTGAATTAGTTTTAGACGAATTGTAAAATGGCAGTAAAACCTGCATTTGTGTGGAACTGGCTAAACGGTCTGCTCTCTAGTCTAGAGACAATGTTCCTGTCGTTGCCTCTAATTGAGACACGTGATATGAAATGAAAGGAAAATGCCAGTGCTTGTATATTTTTGGCTCACTTCTTTCAAAGCGCCTCAATTTCATATTATTCTATCATTGAAATGTCATACGATGCTTGGTCTCCAGAGTTTGTTAACTCATGAAGTGCTGGGTAACTGAGCTGCTTTTAGTTGGTACACAATATTTATTAAAATATATATACCATATATATATTATTTTTTTATTGACAGCTATGACTTAAAGGTGCACCTTTTTTCTTTCTTTTAAGTATGATATTAGTATTGAATACATAAAGTGTTACAAGATAAAAACTGGAATCCCTGGAGCACTGTTTGAATCTAGAAATGATCAGTTTGGCTGTGGTGCATCTACCTAAGAAGCATCCTCTAAGTGCAATGTTTCTTCACTTGGTTTCAAATGGTGATTTTGGGGGATTTGTGTTGAGATTAGAAACAACATTCAAGCATGTGTAACTAGTTATTGTAGAGGTAATTTTCTAGTCTCAAAACTAGCCAGTGCAGCTTTAAAATGCCAACTATCTTAACAACATTACTCCTGCTAATGACACTGATTCAGCACAGCTTAACCGGTACTTGGTGTTAAGGCAATTGTCTGAAAAAAGAAGAAGAAGCTATTTCTTCAAATAAAACTAATATTGTTCAGTTCTATTCGATGCATTATGGTTTCAGATTGATAAAGACGTATATCGGAGGGACATTTGGGGGAATTTTTTAACTAAATGCGATCAAAAAAGTTGCACTGAGAAATCACTCAACACTGTATACTGGTGTTAACTGTCAAGATCAGTCTTGGAAGATGAGCAAGAACATGGAAGGTGCGTATATACGCTCAGCGTAAACCGCAGCGGCCTGGGTTCAAATCCGGCCCAGGACATGTGCTGCATGTCCTCCCCATCTCTCTCTATCTCCCAATGTCCAAACTGTCCTATCCACAATAAAGCAGAAAATGCCATAAAAAAATATATAAAAAAATAGAAGAACATGGAAGGTGGTTATTCTATATTCCTTTATGGGTCATTTTACTTACAGAGAGGGGTTCCTCTGGCCCATGCATGGTGATGCAGTCCATGCTGATCTGAATGGTGTTGCTGGCAGGCCCGTCCACCGGGCTGTCTGAGAAGTTCAGCTCAATGGGCTGAACTGAGTGAATAGCGGACCTGAAACCCAGGAGAGACGGGAGACACTAGAGTTGAGTTGAGTTGATTTGATCTCAAACAATCAACCATATAAAAAAACACAATAAAAATGATAAACTAAAGATATATTTTTTTTTAAATGAAATGTTACATTCTTCATTAAATGTAAAAACAAATGAGTTTGAGAAGGAGCAGAAGGAAGCAAATGCTTATCTAGTCCTGCCCCTTCCTCACAATATCATACATAAAACAAAATATTTTACAAACCTAAAATAACAAACAAAATAAACATCAATAAAAAATAACACGAATGTTAGTAGAAATAAAAATATATAAAATAACAATTTTAGAGCTCCTTGTTTTTGTACTCATCAATGAGAGTTTTCCTATATCTATTTTTTTTAACTGTACAATGTTCTTGCTCATTTTTGTTTCTTCATAAGCCATTCCACACCACAGGATTACACCACAAACTGAAATACACAAACCTTTAACAGTAGTGCGGACATAGGGTTGTTTTAAATTATAATTCCCTCTCTATAATTTTCCCTCTCGATCCCTAAATATATTTTTAATATGACCTGGCAGTACATTATTTCTTGCTTTGAACTATGTTTTGCCAACTGGAACAAAACTAGTGATGTTATTGCAATATCTTGCAGAGTATCCGTCTATGAGGTGGCAGCACGTATAAGTGATACAGTATGTCTCAGTTACGGTAGCAAGGATAAGCTCATATCCCAACTATATAAAACTGGAATGAGATTCCTGGGATATACTGAAATGAGACTGGATGAGGCATGTAAGCACCTCATCGTATTTACCGCTGCGTTTTTAAGGTCTGCGTGGGTTTAGTTTCCATGGCGATACTCGCAATATTCCATTTACTCATGTGTATCAGACGGGTTCAAAGTGTAAACCCACATTTATCTGCTGTTGCAATGTTTGCTAATGGAATAACTGACTTGAATTAAATTACAAGATAAAGACATAAACAACATTATGTCATATCACATTGTAATCTGTACTGGAAAACGAAGTACTGTCAAAACTATGAACAATATTGTGATGTGATATTTTGGCCATATCATATGCATATAACATCTTCTAACTGGGATATTAGCTATTATCATCTGTTTGACCCCCCCCCCCGTATTATTATGAAAGTCTGCACGCTTGTCTCGTTCACGGCACGATGAGGAATAACATGATGTTGAATTCACTCACTGGTCCAGCATCTCCAGCAGCTGGTTGAACACATCTTGGTTGACGATGTCTGTCGTCTGTGCCGCCTGGTTCTGAGACATGGAGGACAGGAAGGCGCTCTCTGTCCAGGACAAGCGGGATGACGGGTCCCTGAGTCTGCGAGGTGACAGAACCAACCAAGATTGATCTCACAGTGCATAGACAAGGGCATTCTTTTTAAGCCTTTCACTACCACACTACCAAAGGGTTAACCCTTTCACCGTGACAATACAGAAGGTTAACCCTTTCACTGCCACATGACAAAGGGTTAACCCTTTCACAACCACACTGCAGAAGGTTAACCCTTTCACTACCACACTACAGACGGTTAACCGTCTGTAGTGTGGTAGTGAAAGGTTAACCTTCTGTAGTGTGGTAGTGAAAGGTTAACCTTCTGTAGTGTGGTAGTGAAAGGGTTAAAAGTTAAACAGCCTATTTTGATGGTATTTTTTTTGCACCTGGAAATATGTTATTCAATATGACGTATGTATTTTGAAAACATCCAATACCTTATAGCTCAGAATATGCATTTAACCAGCCGCTTGTATAGTTTGTGCCTGAAACGTACCCATTACCTTACACATTGAGTGCCAGCGACGAGATTTATCGTTAGTTCATGCCGACCGTTGAGTGCCAGCGACGAGATATCTCGTTTTTTTTTATTAGCGATTTGAATTCACGTTAGTGCTGCAAACTCTCTCTGAGCTCCATTGGGGAAATACCGCCCCCTATTGTCTCTCCCTGTTGTACTGCACCCCTTTGGAATGGATTGAATGAAACACATGGGGGGGGGGGAATCCTGCTTCCTCATTTTACTTCTCGGGCAAGTCACCCGAGAGGATCGGATTCATTGCCGAGCCCCAAAACAGCGTGGAATACATATTTCCAGTACCCAGCATTGGATCAATAAACGTGATCGATATTTGTAATGGCGATCAGCAATTTGGAATCATCTTTTTGGAGAACATCTGATCTGAGGTAAGGAATCTATTTTACCAGTCTTAGGATAATCAGAACTTTTTTCACAGAGATATCAACGTGTGCCCTATGTGTGTGTGTGTGTGCGTGTGTGCTGATCAGGAAATGAGAGAATCGATTTTTCAGCTCGCTTCTATAGCGTGCATAAGTACACATTTACTATCGATAATCTAGCGTTTATTTGAAAACGATTCATAAATAGGCCGAAAAATTACAAAAATGTTTGTGTATTCCAGAATATTCCAGTAAAGGGCGATTATCACAGAATCTTTATATTTTCCTGAAACTTAAGGAAAACGAGCGTTTTTCAAAATGGTATAAAACGGAAATGAACCGATTAAAAAACAATCCGTTTCGACAATGTTGACTGCAAACAAGTCTTTGATAAGCGATGGCCAGATTAGACACATAGCCATAATTTCAGCTCTATCTTTAATCTTTCAAAATGTTCAGTTGCTATTGCATGCACTCATCTGTGTTTCACTACACACTTGAGTGCATGCTTACCAACTGTCCGTCTGCAACACTACTATCACCGACATCTAAGAAGGGAGATCCCCCCTTGAATGGCCCTTCTAAGGTTTCTCTCCTCCACACTGCCTGTGGAGCATTTTTACCTATTGTTAGGTTTTAGTGAGTTTTTCCTTACCTTCGCGTGGGGTATGTCTGGGAGTGCTTGCATTCTTTCATTTATTTGTATTTATTTTAAATTTGTTGGACCTTATGGTGTCCTTGTTCTGTTCTTGACTTATTGTTATGTTTTCTTCTTGACTTGTTTAAAGAAGACCTGTACGGCCCATGGGGACATTAACGTGTGTTGTCTGGCCTTATAAATAAATTTGATTTGATTTGATTTGATTTAAGACATAGTTTATGCGTTTGCAAATATGAGAGCTCTATCATTGAAGTGGACGCTGGCATACGGAGGCTTTTAGCGCTCCGCATGGCTGGCAATCAATGTGTTAACATAACCATAAGTCCCAAAATGTCAAAATAGGCCCAATAAAATGGCAACACGTCATAAAAGATAGTATCGTTTATGTAGTATACAGGTGCAGCTCAATAAATTTGAATATCGTGGAAAAGTTATTTTATTTCAGTAATTCAATTCAAAAAGCGAAACTCTTGTAGATTATAGATTCATTACACACAAAGTGAAATATTTAAAGCCTTTATTTTTTTTAATTTTGATGATTATACTTACAGCTCATGAAAGCCCACACTTCTGTATCACCAATAATTTTTTTTAAATAGATGTCTTTTTCTTTTGTATATAGAAATGTCGGCCTTCTGAAAAGTATGTTCATGTATGTTCACTCAGTACTTGGTTGGGGCTCCTTTTGCACAAATTACTGCATCAATACAGCTAAATATATAGACTTTTCCACGATATTCTAATTTATTGAGCTGCACCTGTATAGTAGTATTTCTTTTTTCAACAGGTTAGTAATTCACTAAGTCAATGGAGGTTTAAAAAGTAGTAGAAATCAGCAGGCATGGTGAATAAGCGCTCTGCCGGGTGATGACCCTTTCTGCCACACAGCCTGTGAAAGAACCCCCCCCCCCCATTCATAAAGAACAGTTCCTTTGTTTGGGAAGTTGAACCTGCATAATGCAGAATATTTGTACTACACATAATGGTGATTATGAGCCCATTCAGACAGAGGCACTCTGACCCGCTCCCCTGAAACGGGACACCTGCCTGGAGCCGAGCGTCCCATTGTTCCCGCTGAAGTGGCGCACGCGGCTGTCTGAGCCGGGGGAGGAATTCCCCCCACGGTCTATATGATAGCACTGCTGCAACTCCTGGTATGTGTACAGCTGGACAGGGGGCTCGGAGGAGGGGGGAGGAGATGGTGGAGATGGTGATGGTGGTGGTGGGGGGGGGGGGGGTATAATCTGAAGCTGCCACTATTTAAGGCTTTGGAATTCCCCAACACTGTGTGGTGAATGATATTAATACCTAACTTACAAACACAGGCATATCTAATGAAGCAAATAATTTAAGGAGGAGCCTCAAAAGGGAGACATGGACCCGACGACATGCCAAGGTTTTTAGAAACAGGACCTGGAGCTGGAGATACCGAAGTCATGTGAAGGGGTGCAATAACGCCAGTCTTATTCAGTTTCCGACATACTCCATTAATGACAGGCCGTGGAACCATGCAGGACTTGATTTCAATATGTGCATTGGTGACATACTGCACATTTTGTGTGAGACCAGACTTGCTTTTAGTTGTACTTGGATACCATCAACCCACTAATCATAATCACACATACTTAATCACACACACACACGTATGTTGTGTGCACACATGGAGACACACGTCACATTCACACACAAACACATACAGTATATACAGATATACTACATGAGTGAGCCTACTTTGGATCTATGGGGAGAGTGTGTGCCCCGGGAATCAGGCTTGCTGACACTCACACATAATAGGTCTAGGTGTTCTAAGATTAAAGGAATAATCCACAATACATTCATAGAACTCATATTCATATTTGATCAACTACATTCTTTGCCCAAAATCTCAAGATTTAATTTCTTCTTCTTTTTAAATCTTTATTTACCCAGGGACGTTTAAGAGCCCTGTCACTCAGCAACACCCTACCTCGCTTTGCACTCGTACCATACAGTTAGATACACACCTTCTACTACTGATGATGGCCACTCAGCAGCTAAACTGGACTAGTCTGGGATTGAGTGCCTTGCTTAAGGACATCTCAAAACAGGTACCTGTTGAAGGAGAGGAATGCAGCCTGCAGGAGGCTGATGTTGATTCTGGAGTTTGATGATGGGGTTTGATAACAACGTAGAAAAAATGCAATGCAAATAAGAAAATAGGGCTTCACATGTTACGTTCTAGTCAAACGATCAGTGACGGAACTGCACAACAGTGGCTGAACTACACAACAGTGACTGAACTACACAACGGTGACTGAACTACACAACAGTGACTGAACTGCACAACAGTGACTGAACTACACAACAGTGACTGAACTACACAACGGTGACTGAACTACACAACAGTGACTGAACTACACAACGGTGACTGAACTGCACAACAGTGACTGAACTACACAACAGTGACTGAACTACACAATCGGTGACTGAACTGCACAACAGTGGCTGAACTACACAACAGTGACTGAACTACACAACAGTGGCTGAACTACACAACAGTGGCTGAACTACACAACGGTGGCTGAACTACACTACAGTGGCTGAACTACACAACGGTGGCTGAACTGCACAACAGTGACTGAACTACACAACAGTGACTGAACTGCACAACAGTGGCTGAACTGCACAACAGTGACTGAACTACACAACAGTGACTGAACTACACAACAGTGACTGAACTGCACAACAGTGACTGAACTACACAACAGTGACTGAACTGCACAACAGTGACTGAACTACACAACAGTGGCTGAACTGCACAACAGTGACTGAACTGCACAACAGTGACTGAACTGCACAACAGTGACTGAACTACACAACAGTGACTGAACTGCACAACAGTGACTGAACTACACAACAGTGGCTGAACTACACAACGGTGGCTGAACTGCACAGCAGTGGCTGAACTGCACAACAGTGGCTGAACTGCACAACAGTGACTGAACTACACAACAGTGACTAAACTACACAACAGTGACTGAACTGCACAACAGTGACTGAACTACACAACAGTGACTGAACTACACAACAGTGACTGAACTGCACAACAGTGACTGAACTGCACAACAGTGACTGAACTACACAACAGTGGCTGAACTGCACAACAGTGACTGAACTACACAACAGTGGCTGAACTGCACAACAGTGACTGAACTACACAACAGTGACTTAACTGCACAACAGTGGCTGAACTGCACAACAGTGACTGAACTGCACCAACAGTGGCTGAACTGCACAACAGTGACTGAACTGCACAGCACCCGTCTGATGGTTTAACACAGCAAACCACAGCCACGTGACACACACACCATCTGTAGGGATGATCCATG